>NC_140420.1:74357671-74392671 GCF_965140295.1 Lepidochelys olivacea
GTACAGGGTGAAGAGGTTAGATGTTTTAGAAGATTCTAGGAGATCAGAGCCTGATTAGAAACGTAATGCATGATACTACACAAGGAAAACTCTCCTTTGGCTGCCAAATTCTGTCTTCCTGCATCAGCGCCTCCAGAACAGCCACAAATATACACTGCCAAAGAGTTTCTATTTTGCTTGTGTTCCACATTTTTGAGTGGCAATGCCCCACCCCCAACAGATGATTTCTGTGATCTACGAATAATCTGCATTGAGATGAAGGTAAGGAGAGCTTAATTTCAAAGCCTGTTAAAGCCAGTGACAATCTTCCTATGGCCTTTGCATCAGTGCTGGAACCCAGGGGATGTACTTTGTGTGCCCAAATGTTTGCCAGCCATAGGCTGTCTCCAGGTTTCAGGTAAACCAATGCCCAGGGGGAAGTCCCTGTCCCCGCTTCTGTCTCTGGACTTTCATTATTTATTATTATTATTATTAATAATAATAATTTGTACTACAATAGAGGCCCCAACCCAGACTGAAGCCTCCTTGTGTTAGTCACTCACACCGCAATAATAAAAGACAGTTCCTGCTCCCAAGAACTTACCACCTAAATAGGCAAGACAGACATGGAGTGGAGGAAAGATGAGAGAACTGAGGTACGAGAAACTAAATGACTTGCCAAGGTTGTACAGGGCATCTATGACAGAGCCAGGAACTGAACCCAAATCTCCTGACTCCTAGTCCAGTACTGTAAGAATGAGACCCTCCTTCCTGGTAGGCATATAGTCACAAGAACTGAGACGTAGAGGTCAAATAATCAGTAGGTAGATACAATTCACCTAATAATCCCTAGCTCTTATTGGTCATTTTTCATACATTGGGAAACTGAGGCATAGAGAGGTGAAATAACTTTTCCTAGGTCATCCAGCAGGCCACTGATAGTGCCAGGAATTGAACGCAGGTCCCCTGTGCCCAAGTCTAATGCACTATCCAGTCAGCCACATTAGGGCCTTGTCTACACTACCGGGGTAAGTCGACCTAAGTTACATTACTCCAGCTACATGAATAATGTAGCTGGTGTTGACTTAGCTTAGGTAGACTTACTGCAGTGTCTACACCATGCTGTGTTGATGGGAGATACTCTTCCATCGATTTACTGTACTCTTCTTGTTCCGGTAGAGTAATGGAGTCGACCGGAGAGTGCTCTGTGGTCAGTTTAGAGGGTCTCCTCACTAGACCCGCTAAAATCGACCCCTACTGCATCGATTGCAGCAGCGTCGATCCCTGGTAGTGTAGACATGGGCTAGGACTGTGAGGAAAGTACCGGCCACTGCTTCCCGCAGCCCCCATTGGCCTGAAGTGGCGAACCGCAGCCAGTGGGAGCCGCGATCGGCCAAACCTGCGGACACGGCAGATAAACAAACCGGCCTGGCCCACCAGGGGCTTTCCCTGAACAAGCAGTGTCCCGAGTTCGGGAAACACTGGTCTATATAATTAGTCCTGCCACGAGTGTAGGGGAGTGGACAAGATGACCTCTAGGGGTCCCTTCCAGTTCTATGATTCTATGTCCAGGGAAATTAAAACAAGCAAAAACATTTTAATTAAAATTTTAACTAACAATATTTGAAGTTTAACTGGAAAAAAAAAGTAAACAAAAAGATTTTGGATGAAAAGTGTCCTAATGAGTTTTCAGTTGAAAATTTTTTTCACCCTCTTCAGCTGTTTACTGGCTGCTCTGAGTAGTAGATGAAGCAGGATGCTTTTGGACTTCTATTGCTTCTTACGCACTATTCCTACCTCTCTTAAAAGAGTAAAAATAGAAATCAAGATTGGTATAATAACATCAACTTTCCCTTTGTACTGAGGGATTTGGTACTATATTTATTAAAATCATAGAGTAAATAGCGCAAAAAGAGTCTAACACAATGGTTCCCATACTTGAGTCTTGTTTCACACACGAGTGGCAATATTTTCTACAACTAGGTGCTTTGATACAGAATTTAGTGTATATTATTGTTAGTAGAAAGAAAAGGAGTACTTGTGGCACCTTAGAGACTAACAAATTTATTTGAGCATCAGCTTTCGTGAGCTACAGATCACGAAAGCTGATGCTCAAATAAATTTGTTAGTCTCTAAGGTGCCACAAGTACTCCTTTTCTTTTTGCGAATACCGACTAACACGGCTGCTACTCCGAAACCTGTCATTATTGTTAGTGAGAGCTGTGTTGTATTTCCAAGCCACAAGTGAGGTGTCATAGCCTCAAAAGGAAGAATGAAGAAGCTGTTTTGGTTTTGCTGCTTTTTGCAAGGTTTCACAGAGCTGCCAGGATCCCCAGCCTTCTGCCTGAAAGAGCCAGCCTGTTTGTCCGGTTTTATTTTGCAGGAGGGCAGGTGTGGGCAGGAGGAAGCGAAGCTGCCTGTTAGCTTTGTGTATTCTAAATATGTGTGTTAGAGTGTGAAATTTTAACTCAAAGAAAGGCCCCATAAAGCAGCGTGAGGGCTTAGCTTGCTTCATGTGTTGTGCAGGTGTCTCTACTTCCTTATGAATTTCACTTTGAATCAAGTTTGGAGGGGGGCAGGGGATGTTATAAATCTTCAGCACTGAGTCTGGGCTAAGTGCAGAATGAATCCAGAGCCTTCAGTGGACTGTACTGTAGCAGCCCTTTGCCTGCTCCTCTCCAGCATCTTTATATGGGGTGGGAGCTGATCTATTACATAGCTCAGTGGAATTCTCCTCCCCACACTCCCAAACACACTTCCCAATGCAAGGGTCTGCCTGAATTTTATACATGCCCTTCTTCAGGAATTTTTGACTTGGCTGTAAAAGTTAGTGATGGAGTGGATGTGATCTCAGCCTGGAAGCAAATGATTTATAGAAAATGTCATTAGAATTTGGCTTTTATTTATTTATTTTATGGTAGTGGCAGGCAGGCAGGCAGGCAGGCAGGCAGGCAGGCAGGCAGGCAGAAAGAAAGAAAGAAAGAAAGAAAGAAAGAAAGAAAGAAAGAAAGAAAGAAAGAAAGAACACTGATTTTAGCTGCCTTTCTTTGCCCTCTAATTACAGTAACGGATGAAATAAATAGCTTTGATTTTTCAACAGGGCATGAGTCTGAAACAGGGGTGTGGGATTCAGCCCCTTAGGAAAGATCCAAAATATTCATATAGTTAATGGCTTTTGATAATGGTTTTGCTGCACAAATTGTTATGGGACCGTTAGAATGCAAATAGGATACCAATGAGACTTTATACGCCGTGGATCTGATCCAAAGCTCATTGGCATCAGTGGAAAGACTGGCATTGACTTCAGTGGGCTTCGGATCATTCCCAATGTACATATTATCTTCATAATATGTAATGCACATTACTCTTATTACTCAGTGACATGTCAGAATAGGCTCTAATGTCGGAAAGAACCTTTTCATCCTATAATCCATCTTTATTACTCCTGGATGCTATTGAAGGTCTAATCATTTTACAGACCTTGGTGTGTGTTTTCACAAATAATTTGCAGTGTTGCCAGCTCTTGTGATTTCATCACATCATCTCATGGCATTAAAGGCTTTTTTCTTAAAGCTCCAGCTCTTGGACTCATGTGAAACCTCAGCTTTCATTAAAAAAAATTCTAGCCCTGCTGGAGAAAAAGCTTGAATATGTGACTCAAGTCCACCCTAAAGAGTACACAAATCAGAAGGTGAATAAAAGAATCCAGTTATTTTTTGGAAGGAAAAAAATCTCATGATTTTTAAGCTAATCTCATGATTTCAGAGCAGTTGAAAATATAGAGTTTGTAACTAACGCTTTATCACTCTAGTGCTTATATGTAGCCACATTCTTAGTGTCTGAGTATGTCTACACTTGGAACGGGGGGAGCGATTCCCAGCTCATGGGGACATAATCATGCTAGTTCTTACTGAGCTAGCATGCTTGAATTAGTATAGACACGGTAGGATGGGCAGTGGTGAGCCTGATTCTCATTTACCTGTGTTTGCAGGTGTTGGTGCATGTACGTATGTTGTGTGTGGGCATCTGACTGGGTGTGTATGTGTGCAGGCTTCAGGGGTGTGTGTGTATGTGCACATGCAATTGCACAATTATGTGCGCACAAGCACAGGGACAGGGCTTGAAACAGTTAAAGGCAATGATGTGCTTTGGAATGGCTTGTTTGCAACTGCATGTTTTCTCAGCCTCGTGACTGGCAGGCCCGCACCTGGTACGGGGGTCAAGTTACAGGGAAGGCTCCCTGGCCTACAGGTCAGGACCTGGCTGCTGATAAGAGACCTCTAGCTCTCCTTTGGCAATAGCAATCACTTAAAGAAACAAGAGAACTTTAGGGAATATTAAATGTCACTCAGTCTTTCTTTAGACTTCATTTCCCTTCCTTTTAATTATCACGAAAGGTAAATACTAAATATTCCACAGAGTCACGGTCAGGGGAAACAGTTCATACTACATGAAGGGATGTGTTCATTATGGCTTAGCCTAAGAGCGTGGCTAGGAAAAAGTTTGTATGAAACTGCATTTCGATACTGTTCATTATGATCCTACATGGAGTTCGTGCAGCTCTACATGGAACATTTGAGCTCTCCCCGACTGCAGCCTCATTTAAAAACTATAAGGAAATGTCAGTGAGGAGGGGCCATCTGTTTTCTGAGTGGAAACCCACAAGGAAAAAAAAACAAAACAAAACAAAACACTGTGTTTTGACATCTTTACCCAGTTTTTACCTTTTTATGGGAGGGCAAGCAGAAGGGAATTTCATACTTTTCAGAGTTTTATGTTAATAATGCCAATAAAATACATAATTAATGAAGGCACACCAAAATAATAAACAATAACAAACAGACAGATAAATAAATAATGTACCCATGCCACAATATACAGTATTTAATATTCGTTTACCAGGTAAACTGAGGCACAGAGGAGGTAATGGAATTACTTGTCATCTCAAAAGTCTCTGGAGGAACCAGGAATCGTGCTCTAACTACTGTACATAACCAGAGGGATCCCAATGTGCTTTATAAACCGTAGATAGGGGTCATGTTCCTGTGACTGAAATATGGCCTGGAACGCTGCTGCCATTCAGTACCAACACCGCAATATGAAAAGGGGTTTCCCAGCTGAACACATAGGGGGCGTTTTAGGTACGGATGGTGGAGTGTAATGATAGAATCTGGAACAGAGCCATGATGCAATGTGGGCCTTACACCCTCATTCCTGGGGAAAGTGTGGGATCTCTGATGGCCCTCACTTTTATGTTTTATCTGCAAGTAAAAGAATGGCACCAGTGGAGGCAGAGGCAGCTACAGTGCAGCGAGCACCTGAAATTTTCCTCATAACTGGAACACTTCATACCGATCTGTATTATCCATTGACCTGATTTATCAGCCTATGACATGAGAGCAACGTTCCTGGAATTACCCTTCTTCTCTCTCCGCTTCTTGAAAGTAGGTCAATTTCAAGAGTAGTTTGTAGAAAATTGGGACAACCATAGATGTATGGCGGACGAGCACTTTAATTCAGCTGAAGCTAACTAATTGTGGTCTTGAAGTGCTATAGGCTTTGTCTACAATTTTTTGGTTTGGTTGGTTTGTGTTTACTGTGTCTGCCCAGGAGATCCCCAGAATAGGAACCCAGGAGTCAGAAAACTAGCTGCTTTAAAAAGAATGGGGTTCGTGCTTTAGAATTTAATATCACCAAACCAAACTTGGCCACTTTGGAAAGTTAATATGACTATAAATCTTTCTCAGCCCCTTATAATAAATGTTAGAGTTTTAGCAGACAGGCTCTTTCCATTAAAACTATAAACTTCATTGGCATAATTAAGACTGATTTAAAGTAAAATTAAGTTTGACATGTGGCAGAGAAATCTGAGCCATTAATTTCTGCTGCATACCTGGCAACAGTGGACAGAGACAAAATGAGGGCAATGGACAGAAGGAGAAAGTCCTGAATCCTTTCGGCTCTTGCTTGAGCTTCGGGGTGAAGAACATTCCAGTTCTTTTTGAACCACCTGGCCTCACTCACTGTGTAAGACTGCAACAAGAATGACCAACTACTCTTGGTCTTGTGCTCATTGAAGTCAATGGCAAAGCTCCCATTAATGGTGCAGGATTAGAGCCCAGAAGAGAATCCAACACAGAAATGGGGGGGGAGGGGTGAACCAGGGAGAAGGGGGCAGAAGCAATTGAGCAAGGTTTCCCCTTTACTCCTTCATCCCCACTCCCTCAGTTTCCTTCCACTCCCTCTTTCCCCACTCCATTTTTACCTCCTTACTAATGGGAATGTCTAAGAAGTCTGTCACCAGAATGCCTATTTATCTAAGGAACTTATATGCCCTCCTTTACCATAATATAGGAACACCTTACAATCTTTTCAATTCCCCTCCCACCTTTTTAATGTAATCCTCATAACATGCCTGTGAGGAAGGGCAATACTATTGTCCCCAAGGGGAACTAAGACATGGAGGGACTAAATGACTTGCCCAAGGTCTCAGAATAAGTCTAGGATGGGAGCAGGGACCTAAACCCATGTCTCCGGCTAAGACCCTAACCGGTAGACTATCCTTCCTCTCCGCCTGGCTGTCCCTTCTTTTCCTCACACCTTTGGTATGTCTGTTACTTAGTGATCAGAAATGGAGACTTGTCCAGTTAACAGTGTCCCAAATCTGGAGACTCAGCTGGTTTGGGGCATGACTCCAGCATGCCCACTGACTGAAGAATGAGCTAACAAGGAACGTCCGTTGGTCAAGTCAAAGTTTGCTGCACTAAGCTTGGCTCAACTACACTCCATTCTTCCAATCTTTCCTTTCCTCTCACTCTGTTCCCTACCTTCCCTGAGCCATCAGTTCTCAACCTTTTCCTGTAGTTTTGGTTCTGGATCAAACCTGGAACAGGAAGTGCACTATTTCTGGATCTGGTTTTGGATGCAGTCAAAGATGGGAGAATGTGATACGGCCAGCTACTTTTTCAATATTCTGCAGTAATGGGCTGATATCTTATCAGAACAGCTGGCAGGATTTCAGTTCCATCAAACCCAGCCTGATCACTAACACTGGTTTGAAAACAAATTTCATTCCCAGTCTACACCTAAACTAGACCCAGATCTGATCAATTGCCCATCTCTACTAGACTCTCTTTTGGTGTGATCCTGCATTGCACCTTCCACTGAAATCATCATAAAGGTCTCATGTCACAACCATCACATTTTCTGCCTAGAGTGAACTATCGTCAGAGCCCAGCAGTGCCCCTGATCCAGAGAAATTACTGCTGAGAAATAGAAATAATTATTTTCTCCTCCTCCAACTGTCCTGACCATCACCAACCTAGGGAGTGAAACAGCAGTATCCGAGGAGAGATTTCCTTTTTGAAATCATGCAAATAAATATCCTGTACTGGAACAATGTCATAGTCAACCAGGACTGAGCCATGGTGTCTCATTGAGAAGCATTCATCTTATCATTGCAGTTCAGACTGAATGTGTATGTCACTGGGGGGGAACCCCCCTCCCAGACTGAATGTGTATGTCACTGGGGGGGAACCCCCCTCCCTGCCCAGTTCTGATGGTTGAATTCTAATTACAATATAGATATGTTTCTGGTTTAAAAGCCACATACATATTCCCGTGTTTTTAAACCACAAACACATCGACCTCTCTACCTGGAAGTGAAGTAAAAAAAAACAATTTGAATAAAGAATTGCAAATACCCTGTGAGAAAGATTGTGCAGAAAACAAACCAGATGTTTCAAACTGCATATAAAGAGCTTTACTGAACAGCTGGGAGAGTATTTTTCTCCATCAGCCACTGGTGAATGATATGCATTGCTAGCATGCAAAACTGCCTCCATTTTTAATACTCATATAATTGATTTACTTCTTTAGCCAAAGGAATATTGAATCAAAGGATGAACACCTCCCCCCCCCCCAGTGATTTTGGTTAACATTTATAAAGGTTTGTGGATGGGTAAGAGAGCAGAGGAGGATGGAGGTTATTTCTACCCATGAAGCTTTCTTATTTACTGCAAGGTTGTGAAGTTTGGAAACAAAAATACTAATAAAATTTATTGCTGGGGGTTGTAAGATGATCACACCTTGGTTTCATTTGCAGCACCGAACAGATTATAGGACAATGGAGTATAAATGGAAATTAAAACAAATTTAGAACAGACGCTAGGAAGCACTCGTTCACATCAAGGATAATAAATGTGTGGAATGGCCTATCAAGCAAGGTTGTAAAGGCAAAGGCATTGGGATCATTCCTGAGAAATAGAACACTGAAATGGAATGAGCCTGAATGGACTTAAGGAGCCACTTTTCTGAGCCCTGAGATGCCTCGAGTTGGCCTGTTGGTTTGGGTTTTTTAACAGTAATTTCCACTGTAATGTATCGTTGTTGAGGGGGATATTGTCAGCCACCCTTCACACTTGCACAGGGGCGTCAGGAGTCGTAAGGCGCCTCTTTATACCTGCTTCAGCTACCCCCAGCAGTCGCGCTGTGTCTCAAGGGAAAGAGCAGCATCCGATGCTACTGCTTCCTCTGCTATGAATGTGGGGAATGAGGGACGGGGTATGGGCAGATGCTTGGATCCATCTCTCCCATGCACCACTTCATGTGACCGAAGAAGGAGATACCAACAGCAGAGTGCTTCCTCTCTGGTCAAGCGGGGAACCGGGGAACCTACTCCAAGTCAGAGACCATGAGTCACAATATGGTCCCCGGTGTTTGCCTGGGGCATCACGATTATGTACTACCCCTTCCTCAGAGCAGGTTGTTAACTGGCCATCTTAATTTTAAGCAGGGTTCAGTGATTCCTCTGAAGATAGACACATCTCATTTCCCAGGCCTTCCAGCATGGCAGAAACAAGATGTGAAATATAAAAGCATCTAACCACTGACTCTCAGTGTCTGGTACATCCATTCTCTTTACGGTGTGAGACTGTAAGGTTATGTCTACGTTACATTGTGAACCCAAGTCTGTGGGACCTGGGATTTTCAAGCCTGCACTTCAGCATTCACCCTGTATTATAAACCTAAGTTTACATGGCCCTGGGTCTCTCAGCCAGGAGAATGCATCCACCCTGCTCTGTGCAGAGCTTTTGACTCACATCTGAGGCTTGAGCTGCATTTACGCTGCAGAATGACAGGACCGGAGCCACAGCGGCAACTGGGCTCTGAACCACCTCTTTAGCAGGGTCGTAGGATCCTGGTCCTAGGTGTGTGATGGCCTGAGTCTGACTGATTTGTGTGTGGGCCAAAGGGTGCGTGTGTGAGCTGCAACCTGAATCAGAGTCAGGCTTAGAGGGCAGTGGAGACATACCCTAAATGCCCATTTCAGCCAAAGTGTAAAGCACTTGTTATTAGCCTCACAATATCCCTCTGAGGGAAGTAACTATTACACCTGGGAACAATCAAGGGCCAGAGAAGTTGAAGGACTTGCCCATGATCACAGAGTAAGTCAATGGTAGAGTCATGAATAGAGCTCAGGAGTTCTATTTCCCACTCTAAACACTAGACTGCGCTTGCTCATAAAAAAGAACGTGATAAAAAACAACAACCCCAAAACATTACACCGCGATAGCAAGCATCACTATGTCATCATATTTGCAGCATTTTTTGAGTAATGGAGGACCAGGGTCTAATAGGAAATTTGACTTTGCCTCTGCTAAGAACTAAAATAAAATTACTGTGAGCTGCTCATCCTCAGATAAGTGAACATGCCACTGGAAATACACAAAACTAGCAGGCTTCAGCAGTGGGAGTAATCAAAGATCTTTAAGGGAAAAGGGATTCAGGGGATTGATGAAACCCTGCCACCTTTGGCAGCATGACTCCATGCTCCCCTACTTCCTTCAGTTTCTCCCAGGTTAAATAAATATATATTTTAGGGCACTGACCATTTAAAAAGAAGGCACAGAATATTTTCTAGGCACATGGCATGCATATGTCTGCATGGTATAAAATACCGGGCACTCACCATCAATCTGGTAACACTTTTATGGATTTATTGCAAATTTTGGAATCAGAAACAGTTGCTTTGGGTATACTGAAATCAGATGCAGTTATATAGTAAGTTAAAAGTGAAATAAGTTGAGTTACCCACCACTTGTACCTTGCAGGAGAAAACATCCATCAGAAATCAAATCTTATTCTACTAACTTTTCAGAAATTGATTCATATGGTATTCAAATCATGGCAGTAGGAGATCAAGCCTTTTGCTGCTAATATAATGAAGTATCTTAGTTCCAGGACCCAGGTCCACTGAGGAAAAAAAGATGTCAGAAAGAGGAATTTCATGCTTTCTTATGTCATTATTGGATAGTATGAGGTGACCTGGAGGGTAACCTGAGTAAGTGCCATGAATCATTTCCAATCTTATGTAATTTAGCAGAAACACAACCAAATAACGTCCCGTTAGCACTGATTTCTATCCTGCCACTTCCACTCTGTCTGCAAGTCGAGCTCGCTTATCAGATATGCCCATTCTACACACCAAAATCACTCACGAAAGAAGTGAAATAAAAAGGGTGAGATTCTTAAAATATTTAGGACTGCAAATGCCTGCACAAATGAACAGTCAACTGCCCACCTACATGGTGCATACATTTGCTATGTTTGTGCATGTAAATTGGGCAAACGTGCATGTTAGGGTCTAGTTTTGGTTTCTGCCCTGATTCGTATCCACAACTGAGGTAACGGTGTGTACCGAATTGCTTTAAGAAATGAGGCCTCGAAGACCTACTGCATGTTCCCCTCTCTCAGCCCCTTTTTCCTAAAGCTGTCGACTTTCTCTGCAATAAACCAGATCACATTTTATTCTCTAGGTTTAATATTTGTTACCCTAGAGCCTGAAGTTAAAGGAATCGCTTCATCCTTGTAGCATTTTAACTAAATGCAAGGGAGGCTACTCTAGACATGTAAAGGCAAGAAATATTTTTTTGTTTGTGAAATATGCCCAGAATCTTTGGCTGGTTTCAATATCAGTGAGCCATCAGCCATTTCACAGTGGAAAAGAACTACATTAAATGCTTGGGTGTGTGTGATAATTACAACACAGGAGTGGGACACAGGAGTTCTGGATTGTATTCCTAACTCACCCACAGACTTGCTGTGTAATTATCTCTAAGTCATATTAACCAGAAGGTTCATATATACATGAATGGGAGCCAGTTACAGTGTAAATACATGTACCTGGATTTTAAAAATATGCATATTAAGTATAAAACCAAAGGGTAACTGTATGTAATTCATTTATGTAATTAATCTTCTGTTTACATAAAATACTGTATTTTATTCAGGTGGTAATACTGTGCCCATCCCTGTGGTATCAAAACACCTTCCAGAATTAGGAAATTAAACAAGGAAATTAATATATAATGTGTTTCTACCCATCCTTGGTAATTAGTTATTAACAAGATGTAATCACCATGTAATTACGTTGTAATAGCAGTGTCGCTACAGTGTAATCACAGTCACTATGATAAAGAATAAACCTGATATTTTTTCTCCAAAGTCCCTGAACTTTGAAAATTTGGATAAAACGGAACTTGAATCCACACTGCCCTGATCTGGGGGTTTAGTTTTGGAAAACATGGCCTCCTCACTCCATCATCAACTGCAACTATCTCTAACAGTGACCTAGTATCACTGATTTATTCCCCTCTATGATTTACAGAGAAATAAACTGGTAGTTATCGCTATATCAGGCCATGCAAATTGATAGCAATAATGTACTCTCTAGGAAGGCTCTACACATGTAGGTTATTCAAAACATGTCTCATTAAATAAATATTTACAATCGTTTTGTTATTTATCGTATAAACTGTTTGGACTGACTGGTCACTGAGCATTCCAAAGAGTTACTGTGGATCAAATCATATAAACCACATCACTGTACTAAAAATTGCTACAGTGGCTCTTGCCTGCCAAGACTATATCCTTCCAGTGTAAGAAATATAGGACATATTTTCCTTTGTAATAAAATTTCTCGATAATAGAAGAAAAAAATTTAGTCCAGAGCACACAATTATCCTGGGAGAAAAATCGTACTTGTGGAATTCAAGGAAATTTGGCTGCCCCATGTAGAAAAGGAAAGGGAACAAGGGGGCTGATTATCTACACCATAAAAAGAGTGGAAATCTTTAAAATAGAGAGATGGAAGAGGAAAGTTATGCGGTAACATTCAGTGCTCCCACCAGGTTTTATGTTGGTCTGGAGAAAGGCCAAAGAACAACAGCACAAAAAGCCAACCGTACTTCTCAGCTTCACAAGTCTCTCCCTTCTCAAGACCACCAGATCAGTGAAGTACAAGGTTTTCAAAATAGCCAAACTAATGAGACTGCATACGGCAATAATAATGAGGCTATGGGAGGGCAGACTCTTTTCACTTCTAAGGATTTCTTCTGAGCAAGCCAAGTTTCCTGGCACGAGACCCAGAGAGCTGGGGTGTTTTCCATGCTCACAGGGTCAGCTTTTGTGTCTGGATTTCATGCTGCACCTAAGCAGCCACTTCCAAGAAAACGCAGCACCTCAGCCAGGGTTGGAAGCTCAAACTTCTTCTGCTGACTATCCACCAGGGGGAGCAAGTCACCAGCACAAAATAATCCTTTACTAGGCCAGTCACAGAATTCACTTGGAGCTCTCAATTTACACAGCTGACAGCAACCTTGATTTTTATCAGTTCTACTAGATTTGAGAATCATATACCCATTACTGATTTTTCATGCCTAAAGTTACACTTGTTGCATGTGTATTTAATGCATATGGGAGGAGGGGGGGAAGAGAATGTGAGAGTGGGAATCACTCATTTATAGAAATAATCCCTTTAATAAAGAGGAGCATGTTCCCAGCCTTACAATAGCTGCTAAGCTCATTGTTAGGATGAAAAAGCAATAGATTTACTAATCAATACATTAAAAGTTTGTCTTGTTGGCATCTGGGAGAGGGAACCTCTGGGTTGGTGCGAAGACTGAAGCAGACAGGGAGATAGCCCCAGATTTGCCTGGAGTACACAGTACCTGCAGCTAACTGGCTGGCTCCCTTCCCCACCTCCAGCCCTCTTTTTCCTTCCGGACAAAAGTGTCAGGAAGCAAAATCAGCTTTCAAAGAAGGTTCAGTGTTATTGATAAGCCCTTTGTGGCACCTGAAGCCTCTTCCTTGGCAAGTCCAAACAAAACAGCAAAAAAAAATCTGCGTATCAGTGGAAAACCATGTTGGGCCGTGTGTGGAATAAAGCATCAAGGAGTGAGTGTGAGTGTTACAATCACAGTAGATTTTTGCAAATGACTGTGCAATCCACTAAGGAATGCCCCGGGGGAATCTAAGCTGTAGTTCTGATCTCTACTCCTCCCCCCTTTCGCCGCCCTGCCCCTACACACACACACACACACACACACACACACACCACTTCCTCCCTAACCTAAAACTTGTTTCAGGTCAATCTGGTTTCTGCCCGTTTTACATCCCTGTTATAGCACAGTTGTATTGTTGTTTTCTGTTTGTTTCTTTGTTTTGTACTGTAAGCATGTGTGTTAAATTCAAAGCAAATGTAACCACTGGAAATTAGCTCCTTTCCCACTGGCCATTCTCCAGCCATAGGGCGCTGGAATGGCAACATGGGTGCAGCTGGATGGAGGTTGGATCCAATCTTTAGATCCTTGTTAACACTTCATTCCACTTGCAAGGAAAAAAAGTCCCTAGGGGGTAGGCTCAGGGATGGGAGTTATAGTTAATCTCTGTGCTGGATTCCAGGAACCTGGCTTGAGTTGCCCCTCCAAGTGCATTTTTAAAAAAGCGTATTTGATATTTGTCCTCCTGTGGCTTTACATCATCCTGCCTCAGATGCTGCAATAGGATGGTATTAGTGATGGAATTGAGCCATCAAAGAGCTAAGCAAGTTGTAATGCCAACTTCTTTGTGCTGGTTAAAAAAAAGGCCCAACCAACAGCAATCGCAAGTCAAATGGACTCTCCCCTACAGGACAAATGCAGCATGGGTAGCATAGCATCAGGGCAGGCTTCTCCCCCGCTCTAACACTGCTCCACGCTAAGCTGAAAGAACCAGTGAGAGAACCTCCTGTCAAGCTGACCAATATTGTCTGGTGGTTTCCTTTTGCTCCCCCTTGTCTGTCTGTTTGTATCCACCCATTGTTGCTTGTCTTATACGTCAATTATAAGCTCAAAGAGAACTGTACACAAGTGTGATGGTGCTCTACAAGCTTAAAGCAAACTAACTTTAACTAACAGAGCAGGACCAGGACTGAAGCAGCAAAGAGCTGGAAATGGTCAGGAAAGAGAAGGCCTTCAGCTTCGTGATGAGGTTTTGAATCTGATGAGCAATCTCTCCTGGGGAAGAGAATTCCAGCAGAGGGGAGATGAAATTGCTCAAAACTCTATAGTTTGAGCTAGCTTCACCAGTCCCCTGATTGGCATTGATGCCTAGAATGCAATGAGCACTGAGACTCGCTACTCAGGTAATTCCTTAGGAGATGACCTAGACTCACTGGAATTTTTCTACTGGCTTTGGATCAACTTGTTATTGCAGACGGGGTGGGATGGAGCAAATAAGTTCAGTAAATTGTTTGGACAATGACATAATTACCCCACCCCACATTGTGCTAATAAGCTGCCTCCCATAAGGAACCAATCCTGAAAGATTCTGAGCACTTTTAACTCCCCATCTCTTTTCAGAAAGCCACATGCCTCACTCAGCAACTTTCAAACCAGGCTCGAAAAGTGTTTCAGATCCTCAAGATACTCCACATAGATGATACAAATGGAAGCCCTGTAAGTCAAGTAAATAAAATTGCCCCCTTTATACAGATGGAGAAATTGAGGCAGAGTAGTTAGGTTATTTGCCCATGTCCACAGAGGAAATCCGTGCAAGAGACAGGACTACAGCTCAACCCTTACTCGTGTGAATAGTCCCAGTGAAGTCAATGTAAGTGAGGGCCCCATTCCCATACTCAGATCTCTAATCTTATCAAGGCAAATACATAAGCTTTGTCCGTTCCAGGTAATATTGATTCCACTTACCTTTTTGACAGGTTTCAGAGTAACAGCCGTGTTAGTCTGTATTCACAAAAAGAAAAGGAGTACTTGTGGCACCTTAGAGCCTGTATTTTCCACAGTATGCATCCGATGAAGTGAGCTGTAGCTCACAAAAGCTTATGCTCAAATACATTGGTTAGTCTCTAAGGTGCCACAAGTACTCCTTTTCTTTTTACCTTTTTGAGTTCAGCTGCATTACCCCTTCCCATAACAAGAAATAGTAACTATGACTCATTTTTGCTTTACCTCGTGAAATGTGAGGGTCATCTGGTAGAAGCCCTCAAGCAGTTCTCAGCACCACAGGTCTGGCTGGGTACCAGCAGGATGCTGATACAGGGAAAAAAATTTCCTTTGCTTCATCTCATTGTGAAATCCCTACCTAATAACAGCCCCATGGGGAGTGTAGTTCCCTAGCCTAAGCAATCCAACCAGTTTGTAACTACTATTAAAATAATTGTCCAGATCATGCTGGATTCATAGAGACAACTCTAGGGCCCATTAAGAAATCTCGAAAAGAAACTGGGGAAATGTACAAAGTGGTTGAGGCCACATTTCTATTATAATCGCTGGTTTTCAAGTTTTATAATCTTGGTCAGAAAAAAAAAGTTAAATACTAGAGAATTTACGGTCTCAGACAAGCAGCTCAATTTCTCATCCATCTTTCCCCTCAAAAACCCATGAGAATAAATTGTGCCACCCCTCCCTGTAGTCACCTAAAAAGGCTGTTTCTGAGCTTTGAAAATGAATTTGGTTAGAAGAATGAACCCAGGATTAGTCAATAGCATGGCCTGACTTTGAAAAAATTGAGGCCAAATTTCAGAATGAACAATAATGTAATACTTAGTTCTTATGTCACCTGCTCTCTCTGGGTTTCTGTTCCTCCCCCTTTTGAATGCGGATAATAATGCCTACCTATCTCACGGGGGCATTGGGCCTGGGCCAAAGCGAAGTGAAGTCAATGGAAAGACTGAGTTTTGGATCAGTAGACTTTAGTATACTTAACTTTACTGCACCCCTCTGTTGTTGGGCTGTGCTATTATCCCCATTGGACAGCTGGGGAATGGAGGCACAGAAATGCTAAGTGGCTTGCCCGAGATCATAGAGGAACAGAATTGAACTTGGATCTCCCAAGTCCTAGGTAACTGTCCTAACCACTTCCTTGCTGCTCAGTGTTGTATACTTATTTACACATGCCTAATTTATTCACACAATTATTTGATGTATATGCACATGTTAGGTACTTGCATACCGCAATTAGGCTTGTATGCATGAATGGAGTGTCTGATGTCCAATTTTACACACCCAACATTAAAAATCTGCCCACTAATGAACAGGAAAAAAAAGTTTTAAAAGCTACAATGTATCAAATTATTTCCATATTAAAGCCAGTGATTTTCTTATTAAAAACCATTTAAAAAAACAAAATCTGGGTCCACAAAAAACTAATGTAACATCAAGATTGGGATTAATATAGCAACAACAGCTAAGGAATGTTAAAGTTAATGTATTTACTGTAATTAATATCCTTGTGCTTTGATATTGCCAGGGCAGGGGCCCTGGATCAATGTTATGTTTGAGGTGTGATGTAACACAAAGGTACAAAAAGTTAAGGATGGAATGTCAGCCTTAACTCTAAACATCCTTTTATTTGTTCGACTGTATAACATAACACTAACCTTACTTAAACATTGCATTTGGTGTGTTACATAATCCTGCAGTGTGTCAAAGGATGTAACTGAGTAACATTCAACCAGCCACACTAACAAAGACTACTTTCTTACAGACTTTGAAAGGGCTTTTGGACACAGCTTTGTTACATAACAGTAGCCAGGATTCAATATTGCTCTACCTGTATTAATTAATTTCCAGCTCACAGACCCTTGAGCTGCCTGTCTGATTAGATTTCCAATAAGTGATAGACTTCTCAGTGCTTTCCCCAACTGTGACTATATCTTAGACTATGAAAGCTGCTTTTAATAACAAAGTCCCCTTAAACACAAACTAGAAGTAGGGAAAAGGCTATGTCCCAGCAGTACTGTTCTCAGAGATCATTTGCACATTGGGTTATTCTACCTAATGGACTGACTACTGCCATTTATTGGAAACCCACTATAGTGCAGTTGAAAAGGTAATCACAGGGAATTCTCTAGTTCAGAAAGATGTTCAAAATCAGGTAAGAAGACAGGGCTGGTGGCACATGGAAGGTATATTTGCAGGCTGATGTTGGCTGTAGCTTTAAAGCATTGCTCCTTGAGAATTTCCTTTAAGGATGAAACCTACAAAGTGTTGAGCACCATCCGTTCCCGTTGGATCAGATTCTGATTTCAAGATAAGAATTTGTCCTACTGACTTCTCTGGGAGTTGAAAAGTACTCAGGCCCAGATCCTCAAAGGTACTTGACAGTTAACTCTCATGGGAGTTGGGTGCCTAAAATATCTTTGAAAATCGCAGCCTCAGATCCTTTCAGGAGTTGCTCAGTGCACATATGATGGGGCCCTTGATTTGAGGATCTGGCCCATTTTGTTCTGGTTTTGATGATGGAAAAGCATGAACCTATTGGCTGCTGTACTTAGGTAACAGTGTCTTTGATTGCTCATGTAGTTAGTGGAACTTTACAACAAACGGTTTCTCACTTTCCTCTTCTGTGCTTTTCAGAGTCTTGCCAATTTCTGTATAGTTTTTACTTGCTTTTACTTAGGTAATAAATTACATGAGATTATCAATAAAAATGTTTCACATAAATGCTTTTGTGACCATCCTATTTAATATATCAGATGAAGTCTTTTCTGGCATTCAGAATTCTTTCCCAGATAGCAGGCCTCATTCCGTTCCCTACCACCTCCTGGATTCATGCTATTTTTAGATTGTGCTACTAGATACATTTGGAATCCAAATACACCTCCTGGATTTTGGCTTTTCAGCATCGATTTCATTCTGACATCCCTCTTCCACTTCTGCTTGCACAACAGATCTGACCTATGGTTTAACAGGAGCTTGACTTTTGAACTTCTGCTTCAGGCCCTGCAATCACACATATTTCTGCCTAATACATTTTTTTTTCCCAGCGGTTTCTTAATTTATCTGAGCATGACATTCAGTTCCATGCCCATTATTGACTTCTTTCCCAGTTTCTCTTTTTCTGGAATTCTCCTCTTTAGGCTAGAACAACTGTGCTCTTATATCTCTGCAATGTGGCCATGTTATAAAGGTGAATACTTTTGCATTTCTTCCATCACTCTCTTCTTAATTCAGGATTAATTGCCAATACATTTTTGTGGAACTACTGGGACCTATAAATGATGGGCTAAGGGTAGCACAGTAGTTCTATTTTGTTGCTGGAAGAATTTAAATTGTAACATAATGAATGTAACATGGGTGATTAGGATCATGAGATTTTGTTTTGTTTTGTTTAAATCCATTCTAAGGCCCCAAACCTGTATTATTATTTATTTGTATTATGGCAGTGACTAACAGTTTCAGCCAAGATTTGGCCACCAACATATAACAAGAGAGAATCTCTGCCCTAAAGAGTTTGCAGTCTAAATAGATTGGGCAAACAATGGGTGAGAAAGGAAACTGAGGCACAGAGAGATGAAAGGACTTGCCTGACAGCAGTTCAGTGGCAGAGCCAGGAATCCTGATTCCCATCCCAGTGCCTTATCCACTGGATCAAACTACCTCATTGGTGGGGAGCATGAGGAGTGCAGTGTTCCCTCCATGCAGGGCCAATTGCAGGATCACAGCCTTTGGTAACAGTTTGCCATTGCATTTCCTGCAACCATCATGTTACTTATTGAAAAGCTTTGTACCCTGTCCTGGTGTTTTAAAGGACACAAAGATTTTAAGTACTTTTCCACACCAAAGCAATGTTGCACCCTGCTGTGGGTTCTTTACATTCAGAGAAGCATGAATGAAAACAGCATTGGCACATTCCATTTCAGCTCTCCTGAGAGGGGAATGGGTCTAAATTAACTTTTTTTTTTTGTTCCTCTGTCTTCACAAAAATAAATGTACTTTATATTTGGTGTGCTTTGCTGCTTTATAGTGTCATTATAAGAACTCACCTCCCTGTCTCTTTCTGGAATTATAAAATACTCATACCTACCTGCATTCTGTTGTAACCCTGGTGCTACCTGTTATCCATCAACAGGCTTTGCTGCTTTGCCCCAGCTCCAAACTTTGAGTGTTGCATGTCTTACAAATATTTGGTTTCTTCCATTTGTTTTTGAAGCTGTTTCCATCAGATCCCTTCTGGAGAAAGAATTGTTTGGGATGGAGGTGAGTAAATAAAAACATTAAAGCTGAATATAAGCGGGGTGGAAATACTCCAAAATGGAATATGACTGGAAGTGTTTCCTTTGGGAAGTAGTAAAGCTTCATCTAAAACCAGACTGGACGCAGTACTAGTAGAATACAATTTTGGGAGCAATCCTACACTGGCAATGTGGGATGGACTAGCAATCTCATTTCATATAATTTTTTTGTCATACTTTTACCCAGATGATGAAAAACAGACTTGGCACTATGCATCTGAGTGACATCAGTCATGGTATTTCAGTGAATATCATGAAAGAAATAGTTAAGCCACTCCATCTTGATCTTTTATATTTTAAGGCTCTTGATATATTTTCAGGAGATCCCAGTTGCTAGACATTTCCACAAAGTGCTTAGGAACATCTTTCACCTTAAGAATAATTCTCAGTTCCACTGAAGTCACTGTGTTCCTTAAGGAGAAGCAGAACCTTGTAAAAGAATCAGAACCATTCTGTGAGCACATAAATATATTTTTTAAAAGTCACATATAAAAGTCAAAGTACCATCTGATAAAACAACCACCACAAGATAAAATGATTCTAATCCAGTGATCTTGGATCAAATTCTGCTGTCATTTACACTGGTGTAAATCCAGAGTAATTGCTTGCCTTAAGTGAGACCAGAATATTCCTTTTTTCTAGGCATTTTGTACATGTACAAATGCAAGTTTCACTGACCCATTATAATTCTCGTTGGATTCATATGTAATCATTCATTGTCCAGTCCACTTTTTAATGCTTCTGTACTTAGAATTGCTTTGCATAACTTACAGTGTCTTCTCTTATTATGACTCAGTAATTCTGGTTTACTGGATGGCATTTTTTGCAGCTCTTTTTGGATTACCATGTTTCCAAATGAGTTTCTGGTCAAATTTCCAGTGTCCTAGATCATATTCTCAACCTCCCCCTCTCAGGTTAGGGGTAGAGTGTGTTATAACTTTTACAACATAACAAAAAAAAGTCTTTATTGTCTATCTGATTTAACACATGCTGTAGAATTTTGACTTTCTAAATGGAGTCATATTTGTCTTTTTATAGGTCATTGCAACATGCTGTGATCTGTGATGCATTTTGTTTATTCCAAATCTAATCTATGATATTCTGTAACAGAAATGATAGCTAGTTTCTCTTAGTATGATTTCTTTTATACTGCTTACTCTTTTAATGATAGTAACCCTTAATTCTTAACTTGGATTGGGTTTGTACCTAGATTTTGTCATGGGAGTGGCTATGTAAAAGTAAGAGAAAATCAGTGTAGTGTACCTTTTCTCCATTTAAAATAGAAATGGAACATCCTTTCTGATAAGGTTAATTAACCTCTCTGCTATGGTGGCTTAGCTGGATATATATTTCTTATGGTAACCTTCCATAGCTCCAACTAATACAATTTCTATTTATTTTTGTGGTGGACTTATATTTTTGTGGCTTTATATTGTATGGCTTCAGTTTTTCTTGAAAGCTGGATAAATACACAGGATTATAGCTCAAAACTACTTTGAGAAAGGGCTGAATTTGATGGCTGATTTTAGTCAAGGTGTAATTTGAGAAAATTAGGTTTTTAATTTCAATCCTTAAAATGTGATTATATTTGAATGCAAGGGTTTCATTTGACCCATTACAGTGATATGAAGTTTGTCTCCAGATCCAGATCTGACATTCAGATCCAAGATTCATTCTATCTAATCAATATTGTGACTATGATGGAAAAATCTTAATTTTGGCTCAGGACATTCACTACTCCATATGCAACAGCTACAAAAGACCAAGGCTAGGAGGTACAACAAATGACTCTGTACATTTTAGTGACTATTTTATATTATCTTCACACATGGAGGTATTGCTTTTGACATTTTTGTCAGATCACTGGTTTGTAAGATAACCCCTCACTGAGTCCCATAGATAGTTTTTTTTTCCAATTCAAGATGATCTTCTATACAAATCCTTGCTCTTTCTTGTTTTTTATTGTTGTCTAACAAGATGTTTTATTCACTCTGCCATGGCTTCTTTCCTTAGCCTATTAACTTTCATGTGGCACCTTGTCAATTTTTTGTGTTTGTTTTACATTCTCAGAATAAAATACCCCCTTGAATTTCCCTCATCTGAGATGGGAGTAACCTCCACAAGGGACTCTGGCAAGTTAGCTGAGCAAGACCTCCCTCTCATAAATCTAGGTTTGCTGTTGCTAAGGTAGAGATGACACTTTTCAAGGTGCTCCCTAACTAAATCTCACAAAAAATGTGAAACCAATATTAGAGTCCCTGATGCATGGGATAACCCTCCTTTAGCTCCCTTCCCAGGCATTGAGTCAGAACTCTACGTAGCATCTCCGACTGCCTCTTTCTTTTATCCAATATCCTAAAACAGATCATTCCTCTAGTCTAACGTATGTGTGGAAGGAGAAAGTGCAGACTCCCTGCCATCCTTCCTCCACCATTCCTCCAGCTCTGGGGAATCCCACCTGTGAGGTTTGGCGGTGTATAAGGAAGAGTCAAAGTTGGGAGAACACCCATGGATGGGTCCCTATGTACCACACAGACTCTTTCTGAGACAGTAATACTGAAAAGCAAGCAACAGAGGCAAATTATTAAAAATGATTTTCAATCTCTTTGTGAAGCATTCTCTATATTTAAGTATATATCTTAAATACAGACTATTATTATAGATATTTTGCACATACACAATGTTATGTATGTTAGGGAAGGCTGTTTGCATGCATATTATACACATAAACACAATCTAGCTCGGATACCTATATGGCTCCCATCACCATGGTACCAGAGCACCTCACACACTGTAATGTAAGCTCATGACACCCTTTGTGAAGTACTAGAATCACCATTTGTCGATGGGGAACCACAGGGATTGAAATCAATAGGAGCTAGGTGCCTACATACCTTGAAGAACCTGTCCCTAAGTGGCTTTCCCCGGTTTACACAGAAAGCATGTAGCAGAGTAAGGAACTGAACCCAGCTCACTAAATGCTCAGGTTAGCTCCTTAAACATGGGACCATCCTGCCTCTATGAGTTATATTAGAACAGCAAGGGGAAAAAACAGGCAGCAAGGCATAGTCATCCCAAATTCTTGCAGCCCAAGCCAGCCTGTTGCAGTGACAGGCACAGTCACTTCCCTTGTTGTGGGCGTCTACAAAAAGAGTGAACAAAACTGCACTCAACAGTGCAACCACAGCTGTATTTTTCTCACAGGTTTTCTGGTGAAAATATCAGGCACAAGAATGCTGCTGAAATGGTTTGCTCATGTCACCAGAACCTGAGAGGAAAGCACATCTTTATCAAGAGGTACACAGTTTGGGTGTATTTTATTTTTCATGATGTGGCAGCGTAAACAAAAAGCCCACAGACACCTACCAGTAATGTCAATGGGAACATTTGTATTCAGTGATTGTCAAAACTTCCTTGCTTTCAGAACGTATTTGTATTAGTATTTCTTTGATGTTTTGCAAATCTTTCTCTCTCTGTTCTTCTGATGAAATATTAAATCTGGGTTCCTTTGAAGATATTTTAGCTGCAGTCTAGTATCTGGCATTCTTTGCAAACATTTACAATCCTAAATATGAAATGTTGCTCGCTAAGAGCCCCTTCCTGCTTCAGTGGAAAGAACAGTAGACCTCTCATTGACTTCAGTATACAGACCTCAGTGGGAGCAGGAGTGGGGCCTTATTGCTGAATCTTAAGACTTCCACTCAACAAACAGCCTTGTCTGCTTCTAATGGTTGTTCTTAAAGGGCCACAGGATAGATTCTGTAAGTCCACACAAGTAACTCACTCACGATGGGAGTAATTCCACTGAAGACAGTGGACCTATTAGCATGTGTAAGGTAAACAGAAGCTGGGCCAAAACCAGTATGAGAACTCGAGGCCAGATCCTTGTCTACTTGTGGAGCTGCACTGATCTACACTAGATGAGGATCTGGCCTGGTGTTCTCATTGAACTCAATAGAGCTACACCAATTTATGTCAGCTGAGGATCTGCACCTACAGAAAGAAGAAAAGTTGTGAGTCAGTTTCCTCACCTCTAGGAGCAGAAAAAATCATGTTACACTTTGATAAATAAAATCAGCATGCAAACAATGGGCCCGATCCTGCCTGCACTGAAATCAATGGGAACAAAGACCCTGGCCAATGGGGTAATATATTAAGTTGATTTATCTCTAACCCAAACTTTCTTAACTTGTAACCATGGGACTTTAGTTTGTTACACTGACACTTCACATTGTTGAGAATTTGTGTATCATTGTCTGGGAAAAGTGGTATATAAATACAGTCTACCTAGAATCCACTCCCCCCAACTCCCTTTTTTTAGCTTCTTATAAGAACTAGGACAGTGTATCCCAGCTCAGAAAACACAGTTAAGGAAGCCTGCAAACAATTGGCTTGCAAACTCTGTAACATTTTCCACTCTGAAACAGCAGCAAGCAATCCTGGTGGCCTGTGCTTCATCTGTGTTGAACACTAAGCTTCTCATGTTAGTTAACTAACTGCAGACTTGCTTCCTTAGTGTGTATCTTTTTTTTTTAATTGTTGTTACTCTGTTTTGCCTGAAAGCTGCAGCATCTCCCTGTTTATTATTCCCACTTCATTCAAACCCTGTCCAAAATTAACATGTTGCATTCTGCAGCTGCTATCCAGACCCATTTTGTGTAGGTCTCTGGGACCGTTTATAAAATTAGTCATGTGCTTAAGTGTTTGCATGATCGGATCCTAGGTGAAGATGAAAAAGCTGCAGAAACAAGTTTATTTTTCAAACCTTGTTTCTTTTGTACTTTTATCATGATCAAAATCTTCTCTGAACGGTATTCACCTTCCATGCAGAAGCGAGCAGTCTGAAGACAAACTGAAGAAAAGTTTGTAAGAAATCATCCACAGAAAGGCAATCCCCCCCCCACCTTAAACCTGGATAATTTTCAGATACAACTTCATTACAATCACACACATTAATTGTACTAAACTGAACTCTCCTCCCAATTTTACAGAAATTGCACTGAAAAAATAAATCGGTAGTTGAAAGTCAACAGGAGTTAGGCATCTAGATGCTTTGAAACTCTCCCTCAAAGCCTTTCGCATCTGAGAATTGCAGTTCTCTGCCTGGTATTGTTTTGTTTTTATGAGGGTATATTATGAAGTAGCCATTTGAGACTCCAAACACACAGCAAAAAGAAAAAAAGAAAAAGGCAAGAGTCAATAAACCTGAGAACTAGTTGGGCTGATCAGTGTCAAGTTACATTGTTTTCAACTTGAATTAACTGTAGCCATCAATAAAACTATAGAAATTAGGACATTGCTGTTATAAATTAATGATTATTTGCTACAAGCTTTAACGTGGCTGGGTGAGCCACATTTTATTGTGATGGTTTATTCTTATTTGGTACAACAGTAATTGGGTCTTAAACATGATAAAGCATCTTAACGGTTGCTTTGGTAGCCGAGCTGTCGACAGCAGGTTTTTAACTCTAGTTAAAGAAGGTTAATCAAAGCTAATGAATCTGTTTTATCCATTGCCACGTGTATATCAAAAAAGTGCACCACCAGGTGAAGAAACTGAAATATGAATTGTTCGCCTGTGAATGCACATTTTTAGCATGGTAATTCTGCCAGCCCATTGCTATATATACTGTTTGGCTCAATAGTTCACTTGTCCTCTTGTGACTCTGCATCTGGAGTGGGGTGGGGTGGGGTGGAGACTTACAGAGATATAGGGAGAACTGTCCCACAGTCCTCAGTGAGCTGTTCTGGGCAGATGAGTGCAACGGTCTCTAGCACTGAGACCGTTGCATTCACATGCTCAGAACGGCTCACCTGGGAGAATATGAGAAGCCCCCCAATAGGGCTAATTCATTAGAACATGCATTTGTTACTAAAACACACCACACAGGGTCACATGCCTGCAAGCTAGACTGTGTGACAGTTAAAGTTACCTACCAACTACAATTGCAATCTGCTCCCTGTTCTCCTCCACTGATCCTCAACCTCTGCCCCCGCCCCGCCTAAAAAAAAGTCCTTAGGTTTTCTTGCAGGTTTGTAAATTTGTATTACCCAATTTGCATAATGTTGAGGCAGTACATGGGGTGAGAGGGGGGGAAATTCTCTAATAACCACTGTGCCATTTGATTTCTTTAGAGCAAATAACTGTAGACAGAATGACACTCTTACTCCCCATTGAGAAGGACATTCCTCCCTTAGTAGCCCCATTGACTTAAAGGATGAGGAAGGCAGGCACAGCCGGCCCACAGTGCTTTGAGATGTTGTGAAATTCTGTGGGGACAGATCATTAGCGAAGCACATCCTCGGTTGTCTTTGCACGTATGTTTGTAAATGCTGCCTTTTAGCCGCAAGTAGGGTGACCAGATGACCCGATTTTATAGGGGGCAGTCCCGATTTTTGGGTATTTTTACTATATAGGCTCCTATTACTCCCCACCCCCCGTCCCGATTTTTCACACTTGCTGTCTGGTCATCCTAGCCACAAGCAAAGCAGCGCGGCAGCCCCCAACATGCTCGCGGCCAACCCCACATTCTAACCTCAATACCGGCATGTAAAGGAAACACACCCCTGGGGACCTGATCCTGATGCTCTGGGAGTTGAGGGTGCTCGACATTTTACCAGCAGCCCAGGTCCTGTGTGTGTGGCATTAAGCAGAAGATATTCATTACACTTAAATGGGTGTTCAGGATTAGACAATAGCCATGAGAACATTTTTTGGTGAGGGTGACACTCCACCTCGGAGTGAGATGAATGGGCAGAGTAGTTAAAATTCCATGGGGTGTGTGTGTGTGTGGGGGGGGGGGGTTGGGCAGAAGAACCCCTGCACAAAAAAGCAAAACAACAACAAACAACAACAACAACAACAACGATTCCCTCCCCGGCCAACCACACTGAGGTTTTTAATATTTGTGTAATGGGAGGGCTGGGGGGTGGGGGGGTGGGGGCTAGTAAAGGGAGCGTGACATGAAGGAAGGCAGAGTACACTGGGGTGGGAGGAAAGCCCGAGGACTAATTGTAGCCTTAGCTTGGGAGAGACACACTGCAGGTTTCAAAGCAAACCCCACACCCCCACCGCCAGTTTCACAACCCCTTGAAGGAAAAAAAAAAGTTGCAAAATTCAGGGCCTCAGCTAATTAGAAAAATGGGCTTCTCCCCCCCATACTGTCCCCTCCCCCCTTTCTCTTTCTTTCTTTAGCACCTTTTCTTTTAAACATTTCGTCTCAGGAAGGGTACCCAGCCACTTGGCTGGGCTGTTTTCAAAACACGCCTTTGAATGCCTCTCCCTAATTCACCTCCTTTGTTTTTCAGCTTTTGTGTTTGCCAGTTTGACCATATAACATTATACATCTGCTGTATAGCTTGTTGGGGGCTTTTTTTTCTCCCAGGGATCGTATGCGTTGCCTATAGAACCCTCCTGGACTTCAGTTTGAGCAATCGTGTAACATAAAGGGGGCTAAAGTGGGACCAAGGGGCTGGGAGGGGGTCTGGGGGGTGGGAGAGATGAGAGCAGTGAGTGCAACAGAAAAAATAAAATAAAATAAAATAAAATAAAAGAGCTGAAAAGAATTCTTTTGCTTTTTCCTTTTCTTTCCTCTCTGTTTCTGCTGGACCCTGCATCAGGCAAGGCCTAGCCTTCTGTGGGAAAGTGACGCGGCCACAGAATAGATAACTCATTTGAATTCTGGCAACATATTCGAAAATAAGACAAAAGTGTCCAAGGAGAGAGGGGTGGGTGGGTGGCTTGGGGACCCAGGGAGGTTGGAGGGAGGGAAGGGGATTGTCAGGAACGAAGGATGAAGAAGCCTCGGCCAATTGAGAAATTTACAGACGGCGCAACTCCTGGGCATGATCCCACAGGACTTTACTCAGGCAATTTGGCTTTGCTCATGAAAGCCAACCCAGCCAAAGCCGGACCCTTCCCTTTCCCCTCTCTTATGCTGAGAAAATCCAAGTTGGCTGAGCAAGTCGAATTCTTGCTGTTTTTGGCGACGTCCTTAGTAGCATTCTCTGCAGCTGCTGATGTTTATTGTTGAGGTTGATGCTCCTCTTGGATATGACCATTCCAGGGAGAGGAACACTTTCAAAACACAGCCACCCTATTTTCTGCACCAGATTTGAGTATACCTCAGAGTCCATTGCACCTCATTACAATAACACCACAAAGCTCTTCCGTATCACCTCCCACCCCAGGAATACAAAGTGCTCTGCAAATGTTAATGAATGAAAACATCTCCCGCCTCACCTTATGTGGCATGTCATTATTACTATCCCCATTTTGAAGATGAGTAAACTGAGGCACAGAGAGACTAAGTGACGCAAAGTCATACAATGAGTCTGTGGCCAGTCAGAGAAGAGTACCCCAGTCTCCTGACTCCGAACCATGCGCAATAACCACTAGACAATGCTACCACATCAGCTGGCTACCAGTCACTTTGAAAATTAGTGAGATCAGAAAGGCTGAACCTGGAAACCAAAGACAGAAGAAACTTGAATACTGGGGAGCATTTCAAGCTTCCTTCTGCTCTATCTTTTCATTGCTTGTGATCCATTTTAAAAGCTCTGCATATTACACATTTAAGACTTGGTAGACCCCCATGGTCCTATGAGTATGAAGTATTGCCAGGTGCTTACATTTATATAACACATACATATCAGATGTTCAGTATTTATAGCTCATTTTAGAATTAGATTACATACCTAATTGCCTATAATAAAACTATAGGCAGATGTAACCATTCATATTATATACAATTACTTGTATGTGTGTGTGTGTACACATATACACCTATAAATCCACACACAGACAGACATAACTTGTCAAGTTTTTCCCATCTCCGGTTCCTCTGATTATACTGATTTTTAAATAGGACATGTTGCTGTTTTGATTAGCAAACTTAGATGCCATTTAATATTGGACCTGTTGCAAAATATTTCCCGCAGACATTACTCGGGCCAAAAGAGAATGCATGTCACCCCTGCTTTTTGTAATTCCCCTGAAATCCTAACTAGCAGAGCAACCTCAGGGAACAAGTGGTATTTTTTGTTTGTTTGTTTGTTTAATTGTCAGTTCCTTGCAGGATTTTTTTAAAAATAACATTAGAGAATGGAAGAGTCATCCTGCCACAGAGCATAAATAACCTGGATGGAGATTACATAAAATATATAAACTTCTGCTGAGACAAATTCTGCTCTCGGTCACATCACAGTGTAAATCCAGGATAGTCCACAATGGTGTTAATCCACATTTACAAAGGTTCTGAGGCTGCATCACTGATGTTAAAGGGAGTAGAACTGGGGCCTGAGGGTATGTCTACACTATGAGTGAGCCTCTCTGCCTGGACAGACAAACTCAGGGTGGCAGGACTCCAGCTGGCATGCTAAAAATAGCAGTGTGGATGTTGCGGCTCTGGTGAAGGCTCATGCCAGCCACGCAAGCTCAGACCCATGGGATTGGATGGGCTTGAGAGCCCAAGCTGCCGCATCCACACTGCTATTTTGAGTGTGCTATTTTAAGCCCGTCCAGTGTGAGTCTGTCTACCCAGGGTTGCTCCTAGCTGCAGTGTAGATGTACCCTAAGCAAGGGCAGCATCTGGCCCACTGTGTCTAATCAAATGAAGGGTTTGTGTGTAATAGAAAATATTCTCTCTCCTTGTATTGCAGAGAGCTCTGATCTGGGCCTTATTTCTACTTCTACCTCTGTATTTACTGCTGTCCCTAAGCCCCTTTTAACTCTAACCTATTAGGATCATTTAAAAACAAAATTCATAACAGCCAAATAAACCGGAAACACCTCTCAGCTGTTGCAGTACAACAGCCTCCGAACAGCCTGGCACACAAAAAAGCTAGCTCCCCTCAGTGAGAATCAATAACCCCAACCAACATCCACATTGCTAACGTTCAGCAACAAAAACAGAGCCTCATTCAGACTTCTGCAGCTGTCAGGAGCAGCAGCAGCAGGTGAGAGCACAGTGAAAAATAACGTTTTGCTGATTGAACGACACCCTTTAAATTTCAGCTATTAACAAGTCTTTACAGAAACAGGAACTGCCAGTAACAAACTTTATTTCTAACGTCCCCTAGGTAGTAATAATAATACTCTAATTTGACCATGTCCCAGTTGGCTTTGTACAGCAGTTACTGCTTAGAGGGCTTGGTTTGGTTTCATTCTATTTTGCAGCAGGGAAGTCTCATCTCTTTGTAAAAGGGGGTGGAAGCTGGGGGAAATTTAATGTGAAAGTTTCTTGTTGGAATGAAGTTGTTCAGTTTGGCATGAAGACTGTTATCAGCTGGTTCCTTTGACACTGCTTGAGCCTTTCAGTAACCAAGCCAAGCCTCGAGGATTAGGATGTCAAGCTCATCCTGTCATCTTCGGAAGTCGGGGGGGAGGAAGACACAAAAGAGTTTCTTTTTTGGCTACGTCTTCACAAGGCCTGGGAGACTGAAGAGTTGCCGGTTAACAGAAGACAACCTCATCCCTCTCATTGATCAAGGACGTCCTGCTTTTAAGATAAGTGAAGCGCAGGGCTACAAGGGTAATCACCCTGTGCAAGTATGAATTTATCTAAAGAGGACTTCATGTGGAACCCTCAGCACTGACCAAATGGATGGCTGCACACTTTAAGAAAGCTAGCGGGCCTTCTCCCAGTCAACTGTCAGCCAACATAAAAAGACCTGGAGTGAGCTGACTTAAGCAAACAATATTTTGCAGGCTGAAGGTAACGCGAGGCCTGTGTCCGTCTCTCGCATTATTGGTGCTGACAGGAAATATTGATACATATCAAATAACACTCCTGCTGCTAAAAGGAAGATGTGCCCCCTTCACCCCCCCTCCCCCCAGTATCCATTTCTAAATTAGAACACTGTATTGTACTTGAAAACAAAGTATAAAGTGAGGACGATGACAACTAAACCTCAGGCATGGCAGCCTGTGTTTTTAAATCGTCTTTGCATGTTGAGGATTTTAAAGAAAACAGAGTCAAAGAGGGCTGATAGACTATCTGCAGGAATATATTGATTCCACAAATTGAGTCCTTTTTTGTTTTTCTGTTTACAGATTGTCTGTGGTGTGCTAACACCTGTCACCTTTACTCACGCTGAGTCAGATCTTACCCTGGGACTACTGCAGGGTAGGGCGTTACTCGAACTCACCGAGCATAGCAAGATCTAGCCCTGTGATTTTTCTGGGGTACTTTTGTTATTCACAATTATTCTATGAATGCTTTCAGTAGCCAAATTTCAGTCTATCAATGGTTTGGGAAAGGTGTGTTGTATTTGCTGTTCAAGCTGCATGACTGGACATTGAAAAGATATGGTATAATTTCTGCCTCTTGAGTAGATGACCTCCTAAGTTTGCTGTTTCTTGTGTGACTGTATGTGATTGGCTGAGCAATGCCTTCTCTTGTAAACCCATGTCTGAACGTGAACTAAAGCGTGTGCACAAAAATGAATTTCTCCTGGACACTGGTGTGAGCAACATCTCAGCTGTCTTAATAGTCACAAATAGGGGATTGTAACACTGAATCACTTTCACTGGTGTTATTTGCATGAATGTTCAGTAACTTTTATTTGTCCCTTTGCCCCAGATTTTTCCCAGCTCTCTGAAAGAAAATATAAGGGGATATTGCTCCTTCCTCCCATTGTAGTCAGCCTCTTAGAGGTAATTATTAGTGTTGCCCACTCTCACAATATTTTTTTTCTTTAAAGCTCCAGCTCCCTGAGACGTGATTACATGAGCATCTCAGCTGCCATTTAACAAAGAAAAGCACATATCTAGGCCTCATCTTTGAGGTGAAAACTTGGAAGTGTGAACTCTGAAGGCTCAAAACCCAGAAGGGAAAATCAAATAACACAAAATGTATTCTTTTAAGCCCTCGAGTTTTTTTGTGGCTTGAGTATTTCCTGATTTTTGAATGTTTGAGTTGGGCCTAAGGCTCTAGCTAGAGCTTGCCATCCTGTATCTGCTCCATGCATGAAATTCTCAAACATACAGCGAGTTCACATACAACAGAGCCCTTGAAGTTGATGGGCATTTCTGAAGCTGAGTGCATACAGTATCAAGTCCTGTTCTTTTGTTTTATGATATTATCTATTTTTGCAGCGTAAGAATGACACTCACAGTGCTGAGTCCCCTTTTACCAACCACAAAAATCAAAAACAAAAAACTACCCCAAGGAGATTTTTTTACCCTGAAAAGAGAGAAGTGCCAGAGACTCCATGAAGTCACTAGAGACTTTCCTATTGCTCTTGAGTTTATGTGGAAGGTGCTCGGATACTGTGGTGGTGGGTGGGAGTATAAAACCCTCAGATAGATGTAGTTTTTGCTGTATTTTCTATTTTCTAATTTTTCATTTTAGATTATTTTTTAAAGAATTTAACTTCCTAATTATTGGACCTCTTTTCTCTTCAAATTTGATGATCAGTCCCAATATGCACCATCATTCAATGTATGAAATCATTTCCATCTGTCCATCTGACTCATCCTAAGGCCACGTCTACACTTACTGGGAATTGATGCTGCTGCGAGCGATGCAGAGGGGGTCAGTTTAGTGGGTCTAGTGAAGACCTGCTAAATCAACAGCAGAGTGCTCTCTAGTCGTTTCTGGTACTCCACTGGAATGAGAAGATTAAGGTAAGTCAACAGGAGAGTGTCTCCCATCAAGGCAACGTGGTATAGACACCGCAATAATTTGACCTAAGCTACATCGACTCCAGCTTTGTTATTTACATAGCTGGAGTAGCGTAATTTAGGTCAACTTACCGCAGTAGTGTAGACAAGGTGTTGACTGGAAGGAAGTGACACTATTTCTACATCTCTTGTCTTCTGATTGCCTTTGAAACAAAGTGCTCTCTCATCATCTTCTTTATTTTTATTTTATTTTATTTGGTTCTCAGTATACAATAACCATTCTCCAAAAAGTATTCCCTGGGAGCTACCAAAGGTGGCAGTGATATTATTTGCAAACATTCCTGTTGGCATTCAAAAACAAATAAAAAATAATAAAAAAAATCCCTCATGCCTATATTCTAGATCTCATGGCACTAAAAAAAAAATCAAAATTTGTAGCGGCACAAGAAATAAGGTGAACTACAGAAGCCCCCTGTTCTGTAAGGAAAATTGCTTCCAGTTAAACAAATACATTTAGGGTCTTCTGCTTTTCATGAAAATACCGTACATATGGCCTTTGAAATTTGTCATTGAAGAGCGTTTTGCTCTAAGGTAGAATTCAGCACTTTATAGCATTTCACCAGCAAGTCTCTTGCCTTTTTTTTACCCCTTCTTTTTTTCTTTTCTGGCCTGCAGCCCAATATGAATGTATGATCACTCGTACAATAGTTAAACATCTGAATCTTTTTGAAGTGCTTTCAATGTTGCAGTGATGTGACGGGTTTTTGCCTAGCAGTCAGTCCAGAAAAAGAAAAACAGCCTGCCTCCTAGTGGTGAAGATGAAAGGCTAATAAATTCAGGGTTGCGGATTACTATAATGTTGTTTTGTGTGCCACTTTAAGGAGAATGCTCTTTGTGGGGGTCATTTACTAAGCAGATTTCCTCTATTCATTGTAAAGATTTTGGAAGCACTTTATAATTAAATGCATCGTTTATGGCTGTTGGTTTTTGTTTTGTTTTTTAAACATTTTCTCCCCAAGCTTCATTTTTTCTGAAAAACTAAATAACTTGGAATAAGATTCACCCAGAAAAAAAAAGGACCTTTTAAAATTTAAATTAACTAGAGAAGGTCTCAAGCCACAAAATTCAGTTCCAGTTTTTGAGCACTCCTTTCCTCCCAGAATAGCCAGAGGGTTTTTAGATCAGAGACTTTAGTTCTGTCTGTTATAGAGACCACTTGCATAATGTGGATCAGGTTTGGATTTCAACCTGGCCAATCTTCCCTTGTACACAGATGAAGCCTTCTTTGGGACAATGTGCTCTTGATGGACTGCAAATCCCCTCAAATGGGGTGGAGTCAGATAACTAGATAATTTATCACACAGCAAACAGGCATATTTTCTATAAATACATGGAGAGAAGGATTCTGACTCAGTCTTTGAAGATTCATGGGGGGTCCAGGTAGCTATTCTGCATGTCATGTGTCAAAGAATATGGCCTTGCTTCTGAATATATTTTCTTGAGTGAGTAACTTTACTCATGTGAGTAATCCCACTGAAACCAAAGGGGTGACAGCCCTGTGTAAAGTTACACACATGTTTAAGTTTGCAGGAGAGGGGTCAAAGATTCCCATTGACTTCAATGAGTTTCAGATCAAGTCCTATCCCTGAACAAAGCATAGACCATTAGTAGAAGGCATTTTATCCTTTATTAATTATTATTATTATTATCCTGGAACCTAGGGGCCTCAGCCATGGACCAGCACTTCATTGTGCTAGGCACTGTACAAATACACTACAAAGAAAGGGTCCTTCTGTGATTACCTCCATGAGCAATACAACCTATGTTCAAGAGGAGACCTTTGTAATTTCTCCACGGTTGGAATAAGAAATCTCACAAAAGGGAAAAAATATACATATGCATTAATTCTTAGTAATCCCTTACATCATTATTGTAAAAAACAAAAATATGAGAGCTCACATTTGGAGGAAAAGGAAGGGATGCAGTAAACGTGAAGGACAGCTGGCCTGTGTGTAATGTGTCACTTTGCTTCTGTGCCACTATTGTGTTGCTGGTGTTGGAATGCAGCAAAGGCTGGCTAGTTTATTGAAAATGGAGCCATGTAAATTCCAGCTGTCAAGATGCGATCAGCCACGTGGACAAAGACTGGGTTCTCCTTTGGCCCATATTTGATTTCCAATCACTGCTATGCACACAGCTCATTGTTTGCGTCTGAGGAAACGTTTGGTTGCATTTTTTTTTCATGGAGGGGATCTGTACCAGGATTTTGGATTCAAGGCTCTATGGCTTATATCAGAACTATGTGAAACTGACTCTTCAAAGAGAGAGAGAGAAAGATGATTGCATATGTATATTCTAGCCCTACAAGTTACAAGATGGTAATAAATACTTTTTTGTTTTCTAGAGGAGATATTTTAGATTGATTGGGTTTCTATAGAGCTGACTCATACTGCACAAAAAGAGCCATCATTGGGAAAATTCATTTAATGTCTATTACAAATAAATTTTCCCTGATAGTTCTTTTTGTGGAGCATGTCAGCTTTGTTGTAAAGACATTCGTTAAAAAGCATACACTGTACATAAGCCTTGCATTCCCCATGGGCCCAGCAAAGTACCTAGGTCTTAACTGGAGTTCTTTCCCCTCTGTCCCACTATCTGTCAGTCTCAGCTGTTGGTCTAGTCATCTGGATGTTGCTGCCACTTTGGAGAGTTTTGGTCAGTTTCTCGGGATGTTGGTGTAAAAGTCAGATGTGGGAGAGGAAAGTTTTTTTTCAGATCATGTTCCACTCCCAATTTACTTTATTTCAATGGGTGTTTAATTAGAGAAATAAGACACGGCATGCCATTGCTAGCAATTTTCAGCCATAGATCTCATAGCAACTTTACAAAAGAGAGTAAGGAGCGTTACGCCATTGAACTCGGACGTGAATGGTTTACCCAAAGTCACAGAGCAGGTCAGTGGCCAAGCTGAGAAGAACAGCCCCAGATTTCCTGATTGTGAGATTAATGTCCTGTCTATTGGATCATGGAGAGAAATGTATG